>NC_057814.1:540330742-540350273 GCF_018294505.1 Triticum aestivum
ATACAATCCGGAACACTTTCGGTGTCCGATACTATCATCCTATATATCAATCTTTACCTCTCGACCATTTCGAGACTGCTCGTCATGTCCGTGATCTCATCCGGGACTCTGAACAACATTCGGTCACCAAATCACATAACTCATATAATACTAAATCGTCATCGAACGTTAAGCGTGTGGACCCTACGGGTTTGAGAACTATGTAGACATGACCGACACACCTCTTCGGTCAATAACCAATCACGGAACCTGGATGCTCATATTGGCTCCTACATATTCTACGAAGATTTTTATCGGTCGAACCGTTATGACGACATACATTATTTCCTTTGTCATCGGTATGTTACTTGCCCGAGATTCGATCGTCGGTATCTTCATACCTAGTTCAATCTCGTTATCGGCAAGTCTCTTTACTCATTCTGTAATACATCATCCTGCAACTAACTCATTAGTCACTTTGCTTGCAAGGCTTCTTCTGATGTGCATTACAGAGAGGGCCTAAAGATACCTCTCCAATACTCGGAGTGACAAATCCTAATCTTGATATATACCAACCCAACAAACACCCTCGGAGATACCTGTAGAGCATCTTTATAATCACCCAGTTACATTGTGACATTTGATATCACACAAGGCATTCCTCCGGTATCCGTGAGTTGCATAATCTCATAGTCGAAGGAATATGTATTTTACATGAATAAAGCAAAAGCAATAAAACTGAACGATCAATACGCTAAGCTAACAGATGGGTCTTGTCCATCACATCATTCTCCTAATGATGTGATCCCATTATCAAACGACAACTCATGTCCACGGTTAGGAAACCTTAACCATCTTTGATCAACGAGCTAGTCAAGTAGAGGCTTACTAGGGACACGGTGTTTTGTCTATGTATCCACACATGTATCAAGTTTTCGGTTAATACAATTCTAGCATGGATAATAAATATTTATCATGAATAAGGAAATATAAAATAACAACTTTATTATTTCCTCCAGGGCATATTTCCTTCACTTGTGAGCACTTGCACGTATATGGAGTAGATAGATGGAATTATCTGATCCTTGGGTCTATTGTGTATTATTGACACCTGTATGTGACCATGCGCGTGATGTTATGTCCAGTACACCTAGGAGTGAGTGTCCGCGGATGAAAACAAAAGGAGATCGTTTAGTCATCTAAGGAGTACCGCTTCTGATTCTAGTATGTCACCGCCACTTAGTCGCCAATAGTACTAGTGAGACTGAAAGCCTAGATAGCATTTTTTTTCTCTATTCAATCATATAGTTTGGCCATTTTTACTTTATATTCTTGTTTAGTTTATTTTATGCCCTAGTCTGTAGTCCCGTTAAAACTCACTTTTATTATTACTTTTATAGCAACCATAGAATAGACTATTTTCAAACTCTGGTTTGGGTGCGAACATAGCTACGTTTGGTTCGACACTTCTTCTGAAATGCAACTACCATGTGCACTCACAGGTCATCAGCGCCCACGGAGGAGGCCGCCGCCTTGAGGCCGTGTTGCGCCCTTGGAGCAGTCATGCAGCTTGGAAGAGACGCGCGACGATGGTCATGCCTCCACCCGTGGGCGGGACGGCGAACTCACGAAGGGATAACAAGGTGTGGCGAGCCGGGCAGTGGTGGCTGTCATGGTCATGGCCGACGTGTTGTGGATAGAGAAGAGGAGATAAGGAGTGCGATAAGGTATAAATCATGGTGTGCTAGCCGTTAGATCTGGATAATCCAACGGCCACGAAGAGCGATCTGTGGGAGGCTTGTGCCGACCAATCAGAGCTAAGCACACATATTGTGTGTTACCTCTTTGTTGTGTGCCAACCTTTTGACACTCGGCAAAGATTTTATACCTTTTTTATTTTCTTGTTTTCTTTTTTCTCTTCATCTATCAGCGGGCTCCCCCTACTACCAAATCAAATTTGAATTATATCCATTAAAACATATAAATTGCACTTAATGACTTAATTTAGCAAACGGACACTAAAATTGCCAAATTTGGACATGGAATATGTGATTGTATTTGAGTGGAGAGAAAGTTTGAAGGTCAAACAATTAAGCATTCGACACTTGGCATTCAAATACCGCTCCTTCCTTATCAAAACCATGGAAAACACTCATAGATGGTTAGGTTTGTAAGCAGTGCACGTCACAAATTTTGTGAAATCTTCTCAAATTCTTACCACAGTTTCTAGGAATAATATAATGACATCATGCCAAGTTTCATCTTTTTCATACTTTGTTTTCAGTTTTGAAATTTAAAAACCAATAACCTCCATGTGTGGCGTCTGTGGCACCCTAATGAATTAAATATTGAAAAAGAACCCCAAAAATGCCAAAATCTCGCTTGTGTCAAGTAATGGTGTATCTTGAGCATAGAAATTCTTTCAAGGTTAACCAATGAAACAACCATGACTTCCCCTTCAAAGCTGACCCGTTCCCTCTCGAACGCATGATTCTTCCTCAGAGATGGTCTGATTTCCAAGCAATCTACATCACAAAATTTTGCGAAACTTTTTCAAAATTTTACCACAACATATAAGGATCATATGATGACACTAGGCCTAGTTTGATCTTTTTTGACTTTGGTTGTATTTTTCATTTAAAATGCTAGTAATATCCACGTTGGGGGTCATGTCTTGGCACCCTCATGTTTGGAATTCCTTTCTTTCTCTTGTATATGTTCCAATTATAGTCTAAAGATCAAAAATATGTTTTGTCAAAACAATGTTGCAAAAAAATACGCATTTGCAGTTCAGATTTGACTTATATGCACTAAACGACTAAAAATGCACTTAATGACTTACATATAGGAAAATAACCTGAAAATGACAAAATATGGCATGAGTCAAGTAATGGTATATCTATAGCATAGAGAGAATTTCAAGGTCAACTGATGAAGCAAGAGTCACTTCACCTTCAAAGTTGACCCGTTTACTCTCGAAACCATGATTCTTCCTCGAAGGTGGTCCGATTTCTAATTAGTCTACATCACAACTTTTGCGAAATCTTCTCAAACTTGTACCACAACCTATAGATGTTGTATGATGACATCATGTCAAATTCAATCTTTTTCTGACTTTGTTTGCATTTTTCAAAACTGGAATTCCAATAATCTCCATGTTGGGGGTCGAGTATTGGCACCCTTATGTTTAGAATTCATTTCTTTCTCTTGGATAAGGACTAAACGTAGACTAAATATCACAAATAACATTTTCAATTTATTTTTGCAAACTTTTTCATGCAATTGCAATTCAGATTTGACTTGCATGCACTAAATGCCTAGAAAGCACTACTTACATATAGAAAAGAAACCCGAAAAATTCCAAAAGTATGTCATGTGTCAAATAGTGGTGTATCTTGAGGATAGATTTTTTTTGAATGTCAACCGATGAAGTAACCATCACTTCGCCTTCAAACCTCACCAATTCACTCTCGAAACCATGATTCTTCCTTGAAGAGGGTCTGATTTCTAGGCAGTCTATGCCACAACTTTTGCGAAATCCTTTCAAAGTTATACCACAACAGGTGTCATATGATGGTACCATGCCTATTTTGATCTTGTTCTGACTTCATTTGCATCTTTTGAAATTAAAATACCTATAACCTCTATGTTAGGGTATAGTCTTGGCAGCCTCATGTTTGGAATTCATTTCCTTCTATTGGATAAGGCTTAAACATAGACCAAAGATCACAATCCAATTTTAAAACTTTTTCATGCAATTGCAATTCAACTTTGACTTATATGCACTAAATGCCTAGAAAATACACTTAATCCTACAAATGAAAATAGAGAGTGGGAAAGATAAGAGAAGAGAAAAAAGAGAAAAAAATACTATAGGTAATAACAAAAAGCATAAAGGATAAAACAAAACAAATATTGTACAAAAGAAATGAAACAAAAGATAGAAATAAGAAAAATAAAAGGATTTATTTTACAAAGTATTTTACAAGAAACACTCGCGAACACCTTGCTTTGCCTAGTGTAACACTCGGCAAATCTCTTTTACTAGTTCCTTGTTTTTGCCAAGTGTTTTGCTCCTAGTACTTGGCAAAGACCTTATTTGCGGAGTGCTCGATAAAATGCAGTTAGCAAATAACCCAACACTTGGCAAAACACAGCTTTTCCAGTAGTGAGAGTGACAAAAAGGATAGGAGGGACTAGTATGATCTTTACTGAGCTAAAATGATATAGTATGATGATTTAATTTTAAAAAAAAATTAGTATGATGATGCAAATCATATTCATGTACCAATGCATGACTGTATATGGACAATTATTTAAAAAAATGAGTAGCTACATGCAATTTTATAAGGCTTAAACATAGACCAAAGATCACAATCTAATTTTGAAAAAAAATTCATGCAATTGCAATTCAAATTTGACTTATATACACTAAATGCCTAGAAAATACACTTAATCCTACAAAAGAAAATAGAGTGGGAAAGATAAGATAAGAGAAAAAAGAGAAATAAATACTATAGGAAATAACAAAATGTATAAAGGATAAAACAAAACAAATATTGTACAAACTAAATGAAACAAAAGAAAGAAAGAAGAAAAAGAAAAGGAAGTTTTTTTGCAAAGTATTTTACAAGAAACACTCGCAATCACCTTGCTTTGCCTAGTGTAGCCCCTGGCAAAACTCTCTTCCGCCTGAGTTCCTTGTTTTTGCCAACTATTTTGCTCCTAGTACTCGGCAATGACCTTATTTGCGGAGTGCTCGATAAATGCAGTTGGCAAAGGACCCAACGCTTGGCAAACACGGATATTCCAGTAGTGAGAGTGACAGAAGGATCGGAGAGAGTAGTATGATCTTTAGTGAGCTAAAAGGATATAGTATGATGATTTTATTTAGAAAAAATTGTAGTATGACGATGCAAATCAAATTCACGTGCCAATGGATGACTGTATATATATTATAAACAACGATTAGGAAAATGAGTAGCTACAGCGTACAGATTAACATCTCTGACGTATGAGCCCAAGATATTTCTTTGTATTTTGTGCCCTAGCTGGTACAGTGGTACTACGCCCCCAATACCCATGATGATTCCATGGAATGGTTGGAAGGGTGGGGTCAATGAGATCGGAGGCCGCTTGATGGATCGTACATTGCCAGCTCACTCGATGGGCACAGCAAGAGGGAGAAACCCGGGAGATTCGAGCATGGATCGATCCAGCCGGTGTAGCGAATTCAAGTGGAGTTGAAAGGTGACGCTGGTACCACTGCTCCCTCAGTCGCCATTGAGCAAGCCTACCGTTGGGGATTTAGACCCCTGTCGGCGCATGGTATGCACTCGGCCGCACGCCTTGATTGAACGCATCCGACTCCAGCCGGGTCCATGCAGTGCAATGCATGTACTCTGTGCGCTAGCCCGAGAACGCTATGGTTTTCGTTAATGAAAATCGGAGGGGGTGTGAAGCTCTTCTTTTATTCAAAAAATGTACTCCGTGCGCGCGTGATGCACTGGTGACGATAAATTCGCCACGGCCCATGCGCGCTGCGTCAATCATCAGCAAGCGTAAGTGTGACTCCAGAATTATATGGACACAGTGGTACTACAACCCTCCGAACCCCGTCCTCTACAGATCTGTGTTGTGATTTCTGAAGAGGTTTGAACCGGCTAGCGGCCATGACCAAAGTCGAATCTGGTCACGTACTCCCGTGAGTTCATCCACGGGCTCAAATCCAAGAACAGTACGCACCGGGAAACCTCCAGAGACCGATGCCGAAACCGACATCGACATGCATCGTCCTGCGCGGCCAAATTTGGTGTTTTAACCCTTTTACGGAGATTTAGCGATATTTGACCCTGGTTCAATAAAATTTCCGGATCTGATCATTTTCTTACCGCCAAGGTCGATGGCGGTGGGGTATATTTGCCTACCGCGAAGGCCTCTGGCTGTAGGCAACTTATCCACGTTAGTGCAGTGCGCCGCACCGACCGTCTGCATGTACGCTGATTCCGCTCTCGCCAGTCGCGACGCCGAAACGGGATACGTTCTTCGTGCTGGCTGGCCGAGGGGTGGTGCGCTGGCGCTCTGTCCTCTCCAGCGGTGCCGGTGCGTCGCCACACGCGGGACGGCTCCGTGCAATGCGTATCACCCCCGCCGTGTGTCCCCGTGACCGGGCGCGCGCGTGTAACTCCCGGAGGCCGGCCGGCGCGTGCTGTCGTCTCCTCGCCGCCTGGTGTCCCTCGCCAGCCAGCCAGCCACGCACAGCACAGCACAGACCGTCGCAGTGCCCGGGCTAGGCCGGCTTTGCTTATCTCGTGTGGTCCAGTGGTGCCCCGCCGACGCGAGGTCCATCTCGTCTCCGGTGGCAGATTACCGGAGCCTCCAGCTAGACCGGTGACCGTCTGCATGCACACGCACTAGAGGACAATGAGAAGGAGCTTTCGATCCAAAGCCAAATTCCATGCATCCGGGGGCAAGGGTCTTTAAAATATCGTCCCCCGTCCGATATCTGCCATTAAAAAAAAATATCATGTCCTTCACACCAGCTGTACTCATTCCTACAATTCTCGCGATGCACAGTAATGACATCGATATGATTGTTTGTTTGGCTGGTGTGACATTCATGCGTGGCATTCATGGTCCTATCGTCGACCAGCTTGACCTACACACAATGCATAATGTAACATAGTCCAGCGCTGTGGAGCTCGTAATCGCGCGTGTGCTGCATTTTCACCGGAGCAGCTGTGACCATGGGTCCATGGCTAGCTAGCTGCTCGGTGGCGCGGAGCACGCAAGCACGGAATCGTGTCATTTGCCCCGCGTCTGCGCACGGCCGTGGGCCGGGGCGCAGGCGGAAGGCGACACGGAAGGGCGTACGGCGATGTGTGTGCACCCGGTTGGCGAATGGATTCGCCAACCAGCTGTACGTAATCATGGCGAGGGCAAAAAACACACGTCGACGTCTGTTTCCTCCCCACTGCTCGGTTCTTGACTCTGCGACGCTCATGTCGGCTTGCTTGTTCGACCGTACTCCTACTCATGCATCTTTGCATTTTCGATTGGTCTAAGAGCAACTTTAATGAGGCGACCCAAACGGACGGCTATTTTATTTGTTTTTGTCTGTTTGGGTCGGCCACCCGCCCGGCGTCCGCCCTATTTTAGATATGGGTCGGCAGCGCGCCCAGCGCGCCGACCCATATGTGCCGGTGTGGCCGGCTGGCCGCCCTATTTTTGCATTGATACGAATTTGTATTTAATAAACATATAGTCAAATAGCATAGTTTGAACCGAATAAAAGAGCATAGTTTTATGAGCTGAATAAAAATAAAAATGTCTCACATAGTTCTCACAATAGTTTTTCAAACGAATAAAAAAAATACATCTATTGGTTGCCAACATGAGCCCACATATGCTCTACCAAATTATTTTGCAGTTGCACGTCAGTTTTCCAATCACGCATGTCATGTTGAAATTGGGTGAACCGCGTTGTCGCTATTCCATGCTCAGGCACAACATTCTCACCCTGAAACTGAAAGCCTTGATCGTACAGACGCTCTGGGCGCTCGTCTTCTACGATCATATTGTGCATGATCACACAAGCAGTCACCACCTCCCACAGTTTCTACGTGCTCCAGGTATTAGCAGGATACCGAACGATGCCCCATCGAGATTGCAAAACACCAAAGGCACGCTCGACAGCCTTCCTAGCACTCTCTTGCTCTTGGGCAAATCTTTTCCTCTTCTCTCCGACAGGGTTGGGTATTGTCTTGACAATAGTGGTCCACTAAGGATAGATACCGTCACCCAGGTAGTATACTTTGTCGTAGTTGTGGCCGTTGACAGTAAAGTTCACTGGTGGGCTGTTGCCTTTGGCAAGCCTAGCAAACACTGGCGAGCGCTGAAGCACGTTGATATCATTGTGTGATCCGGCCATGCCAAAGAAAGAGTGCCAGATCCAGAGATCTTGAGACGCCACGGCCTCTAGTTGACAGTACAAGCCCTGACATGGCCCTTATACTGCCCTTGCCAAGCAGAAGGGCAGTTCTTCCACTCCCAGTGCATGCAGTCTATGCTACCAAGCATCCCTGGGAAGCCCCTGCTGGCATTCATCGCCAACAAACGGGATGTATTTTCAGCAGTCGGCTCTCTCGAGTACTCAGGGCCAAACACAGCAATAACAGCCTTGCAGAACTTATGCAGGGACTCTAGGCATGTAGACTCGCTCATACAGACGTACTTGTCAATGAGATCACCGGGCACTCCATATGCAAGCATTCAGATGGCAGCAGTGCATTTCTGATAAGAGGAGAAACCAATCTTGCCAACGGCATCCTCTTAGCACTCGAAATAGTCATCATAGCCGACCACCCCCTCTCTAATACGGTTGAAAAGATGCCTATTCATATGGAAATGGCGGCGGAATTTTTTATGTTTCAACAACGGGTTTGTTGTATCAAAGTAGTCCTTCCAAAGAAGGAAATGCTCGCTCTCTCGGTTGCGATTCAACGCCGGAAGGTGGTCCAGAATGGAGCCACGGGACAACGGGCGCTGGCTGTTGAGGTGGTGATGGACCAATACGGCAGCCAATATCTCCTCCTCGTCATCGGACGACGAATCGTCGGAGTCGCAAAGGAAATTGTGAAAAAAGAACTCGTCGGCGGAGTCCATTTTGTACCTTAGCAAACTGTCGAACAATTTGCGGGCAGCGACGAAGGAGACGACTGGCGAAGGGAGTCGCGGCATGCACGGGCCAGCTAGCTGCCCTACCGGCGTCCGACGAGTGGGCCGACGTCCGACGAGTGGGCCGACGTCCGATGAGCGTGCCGGCGAGGATCTGGCCGGGGCGGCGAGGCGGCTTCTTGGTCGGGGGCGGCTGTGTGGTGGGGGGCGCGGGGTGGGAAGCAGTCGGCTCCCCGGCGGCAAGATGGCGGTGGCGGGCAATGTGAGAGTGGGCGGCGTTGTTGGGCGGATGTGGAGGCACCGGCAGCTGGCAGAATCGCCGAAAAAAATGGACGGCGGCATTGGCGACGAAGGAGGCGGGCGAGGGTTGCTGTTGGATGGGGGAGGCCAATGTGCCACCGACCTGCGGGCCCGGGGGGAGCAGCAGGCGAGCGTGCGCGTGTCCGTGTCGACGCAAATCCGGCTCAAAAATGGACCGGGAATGGGTCGCCCGCGGACGAAAAGGGAACACGCGTCCGTTTGGGTCAGCGCGTTGGGCCGCCTTTTGTGTCTGCGCCGACCCAAACAACGGCGGCGCACGAAATGGGTCGCCCCATTGGAGTTGCTCTAATCGTTTGTTTCGAAAAACTATCAATTGCCGCACGTTTTCGCTCCTTTCTGACATCGTTAGTGTTAACCGCATGCACGGTCGTTATCAGGTGTGCATGTTTGATGTAGAGGGGCGAATTGAGCCTGGGTAAATCAGTTTACAACTACTCCGTGATTAGGATATCTTCAACCGCGACCCACAAACCGCCCGAAACTGTCTGGACCGTATAGTCTGGACGTGTTGTCATTCAACGTGTCCTTGCATCGGTCCGCAGGATTGTCAGATGTACTTTCTTCCGCTGTAACGCCCGGATAATTAGGCTACAGTAAAACTCTCCTGATGATGCCATGTCATCTCTGTTACTGTTGCTAATCAAGTGTTAGTTCCAAACATTTCAAATTCAAAAAAATGAATTAATGACAAACCCCCAAAGTTTTCAAAAGTCAAAACAAAAATGTTCGGTGGGTGCCAAATATTGCACTGCTAATTATAGTGGAGAAAATATTTTTTTAGAAAGTGCCTAAGTATTTTAAAGTGAAATAAAACATAAAAGAAAAATAAAGAAAAGAAAAGAAAAGGAACCTCCCCTCACTGGACCAGGCGGCCCAGCTCACAGGCCAGACCGGCCCACCTGGCCCAGCTGGCCAACCGCCGGCCCGCCTCCCCCTGCCGCCTCCTTCCCTGGTCCCCCGACCCGGGTCGGAACAGGGGCGCACTCCCGCCCGACCACCTCGCCGGCACCGACGCCGGAGAGGATAAGGTCGCCAGCGCCCCCCCCCCTCCTCGGGCCCCTCTCCCACTCGCCCCCGCTCTCCCTCTCGGCCTCTGCGCCTCCCCCCTCAGATCCACCTCCCTCTCCCCTTCGATCCCCACTGCCCGAGCGTGCTCGCCGCCGTTCTCCGTCGTCCCCGCGGCCACCGTCATCGCCCTGCATCCCCGACATGCCGTAGGCGTCCGTCGTCGTCCTCCACATCGACCGGTGCCCGCCGTTGGAGCCGGGAGGCACCACAGCGCCGGACCCACCTCGTCCCCTTCCGCCTCGGCCGCCGGTGATCCCCGTCGACCGCGGCCTCCCTCTGCGCTCCCGTTCACTCACGGGGCCTCCTTGCGCCCGCACGGTGAGCTCCACCCCTTCCTCTCCCCGTCCTAGCTCCGTTTACGCGCCGCAGCAAGCTGTGCGCGACGCGACGCCATTGCCGCGCCCGGGCGCCGCTGTCGAGCTCGTAGCCATCACGGTAGGGCTCGTCCCGGTCCGCCGAGCTCACCAACGCGTTCGTGGCTTCGAGTAGTCGCCGTAGGAGTAGCGCGCCGCCCCTTTTTGCCTCCGTTTCATCGCACGCGAGTTCGCCGTGCTTCGGGTCTCCGCCGTCCCTGTCGCCGGCGGCGGCTCCGGCCATCGCAGCTCGCGTGGCCACCCGCGTTGGATGCAGCGTTGCTCACTCGTTCGAACGCGCCAACGCACGGGCCAAATGGCCCCCTGTACGTGGATTCCGGCGAGGTCCCGAGCGCCTCCGCCATGTTTTCGGTCGCCGGCGTTCAGCTGCCGGCCACTGCCAACGTGGCACACCTGGGCCCCACCCCTGGGTCACTGCCAGTGGGCCATGGGGGCCCCGTTGACTGGGTTGACCCAGTCAACGTGCTGACTGGGCTGCCCAGTGAGACTGACGTGCGGGTCCCACCTCCTAATCCTCTAATTAAAACATTTTAATAATTAAAACTAATTAGTTTAGTTAATTAGACACTGACAGGTGGGCCCAGTAGTTTTACTAACTAAAATAGATTAGTTTGAACTCTGTTTAACCCACTGTCTATGACAGGTGGGTCCCCCGTGTCAATTTTGACCAGTCAACCGCACTGTTGACTGTTGACATCACACATACGTCATGCTGACGTCATAGTCCTTTTCTGTTTATTTAAGTAATTCCAGAAAATGATTAAATCTTTAGAAAATCATATAAAATAATCCATAACACGGATGAAAATACTTTCTACATGAAAGTTGCTCAGAACGACGAGACGAATCCGGATACGCAGCCCGTTCGTTCACCACACGTCCCTAGCATAGTGAACCTGCAACATTTCACCTCCGGTCCATCTGTCCGAAAACGCGAAACATCGGGAATACTTTCCCGGATGTTTCCCCCCTTCGCCGGTATCACCTAGTACCGCGTTTGGGCACACCTAGCCTCACACTTTGTCATGTCATGCATCGTTATGCATCTGTTTGCATTGTATTCATTGTTTCTTCCCCCTCTTCTCTCCGGTAGACTACGAGACCGACGCCGCTGCTGGTGCCCCGACCGACTACGTTGTTGACGACCCCTCCTTCTTGCCAGAGCAATCAGGCAAGCCCCCCCCCCCTGATCACCAGATATCGCCTATTCTTCTCTATACTGCTTGCATTAGAGTAGTGTAGCATGTTACAGCTTTTCTCTAATCCTATCCTGATGCATAGCCTGTCCTTGCTACTACTGTTGTTACCTTTACCTGCAATCCTACATGCTTAGTATAGGATCCTAGTTTTCCATCAGTGGCCCTACATTCTTGTCCGTCTGCTGTGCTATACTATCGGGCCGTGATCACTTGGGCGGTGATCACGGGTATATACTTATATACTCTATACATGACACCTGTGGTGACTAAAGTCGGGTCGGCTCGTAGGAGTACCCGCGAGTGGATCTTTGTGGTGGAGCGACAGGGCAGGTTGAGACCACCTAGGCGAGAGGTGGGCCTGGCCTTGGACGGCATCCGCGGTTACTTCAAAATAACACGCTTAACGAGTTCTTGGTATTTGATCTGAGTCTGGCCATTTGGTCTATACGCACTAACCAACTACGCGGGAACAGTTATGGGCACTCGACGTCGTGGTATCAGCCGAAGCCTTCGTGACGTCAGCGACCGAGCGGCGCGCGCCGCATTGGACCGTAAGCTCGCACTTGTATTAAGGGGGCTAGGTCTGCTTCCGGCCGCGTACGCAACGTGCAGGTGTGCAATGGGCGATAGGCCCAGACCCCTGCGCGCATAGGATTTAGACCGGCGTGCTGACCTCTCTGTTGTGCCTAGGTAGGGCTGCGACGTGTTGATCTTCCGAGGCCGGGCATGACCCAGGAAAGTGTGTCCGGCCAAATGGGATCGAGCGTGTTGGGTTATGTGGTGCACCCCTGCAGGGAAGTTTATCTATTCGAATAGCCGTGTCCCTCGGTAAAAGGACGACCCGGAGTTGTACCTTGACCTTATGACAACTGGAACCGGATACTTAATAAAATACACCCTTCCAAGTGCCAGATACAACCCGGTGATCGCTCTCTAACAGGGCGACGAGGAGGGGATCGCCGGGTAGGATTATGCTATGCGACGCTACTTGGAGGACTTCAATCTACTCTCTTCTACATGCTGCAAGATGGAGGCTGCCAGAAGCGTAGTCTTCGACAGGATTAGCTATCCCCCTCTTATTCTGGCATTCTGCAGTTCAGTCCACGGATATGGCCCTACATATAACCATGCATATGTAGTGTAGCTCCTTGCTTGCGAGTACTTTGGATGAGTACTCACGGTTGCTTTTCTCCCTCTTTTCCCCCTTTCCTTTCTACCTGGTTGTCGCAACGAGATGTTGTGGCCCAGGAGCCAGACGCCACCGTCGACGACGACTCTTACTACACTGGAGGTGCCTACTACTACGTGCAGGCCGCTGACGACGACCAGGAGTAGTTAGGAGGATCCCAGGCAGGAGGCCTGTGCCTCTTTCGATCTGTATCCCCGTTTGTGCTAGCCTTCTTAAGGCAAACTTGTTTAACTTATGTCTGTGCTCAGATATTGTTGCTTCCGCTGACTCGTCTATGATCGAGCACTTGTATTCGAGCCCTCGAGGCCCCTGGCTTGTATTATGATGCTTGTATGACTTATTTATGTTTTAGAGTTGTGTTGTGATATCTTCCCGTGAGTCCCTGATCTTGATCGTACACGTTTGCGTGCATGATTAGTGTACGATTGAATCGGGGGCGTCACAAGTTGGTATCAGAGTCGACTGCCTGTAGGAATCCCCCTTCCACACTCCTTGGTCAAAGTCGAGTCTAGACATTCCAAAACTTTTACTAACATGGATGTGTGGCTTACGGGCCCACGTCGCCATTGGGTGGTACTAGGATCTTTTACTCCTCGACCTTTACTCTGGGACTCTGAACTCTCTTCTACTCGGGTTAAACGAATTTACTAACTCTAACACTAGGATCCGTGACCGCATTCACCCCAAAGTTGGATAAGCCATAGTTATTTCTTATAATAGTATTTTGAACAATTCCACACTGCCATTTGACTCCTTTGAAACATCTTTGCTTTAAGATGGAACCCACGAGGCAGGTCGTGCGCCACACGACGGCCATTGGTGCCTCGGGATCACCTGCTGTGCTAGCTGAGATGATGACCTATCTGGGTTATCGCTGGCACCCTGAGTACACCATCTACGAGGAGTACCAGGACTTTAACCAGGAGCAATACCGTGCCATCGTCCACCTCTACTCTTGGGAGTATGACTCCACTACTGTGCTGCACACCGCTCATGGTGTTGGAGTGACCATCGATATGGATGTCCACGATGCTGCTTATGCTGCTCTGACACGTCTTCGTGGAGAGTATCGGGAGTTGGACACCTCCCCTTTCAGGCACATTGCTATCGCATCTGATGTTGGTGCGGAGGGATGCTATACTGTTGCCTACTCCACTGTCACCCGAGAGCCCTTCTACCATCAGAACCTGGTTCTGCATGCTGATGGGCTGGATCGAGCTAACCGAGCTCTTCGCCACGAGTTGTACACCACCCGTCAGCACCTTTACTGTGCTTTGACGCTGTTGCACCCCTTTGTCCGATCTAGAGAGCTGCCCCGTTCTGCGATCTACCCAGCCAGGACTGTGATGCCCCAGGGTGTCGGCTGGCCAGATGTGGGAGGCTACTCTCCCGCACTTGGTCCTCTTCTGCCAACTGAGCGTCAGGTTCTGCACCAGAGTATTCGCGGACCCCAGGTTGCTGACGTGGAGTTCCCGATGCGACACTACCAGCTTTCAGACTACACCTACCTCCACAGTACCTCTTGGGACTGATGTAGGCTTGCTTGTTAGTGTTAGATTCATTCGCCGCGAGCCTGTGTGCCGCCTATGGTGTTTTAGTCTATGTACTGAACTCTGTGTACTGAACTCTATGCATGACCCCTTTTGTAAGTTATGCCGACTACTATGTAGTAGCTATCGTGCTCCTTTCATTACGCATGTTTTATCATGAATGATTCTTGTCTTTGCAAATTTCTCAATGCTGAACTACCCCTGTTAAATATTAGCAGGATGGTTAGACCAGGTGGTCGTGGTAGTGGTGGCAATGCCCCACCACCACCTGAGACATGGCTGGTATGATCCAACAGTTCGAACTGAACCGCAATTCATGGAAAATATGATGGCTCAGTTTCCTCGCCCCAATATGAACCATCAGCCAACCCCAGTAACTCTGCATGAATTCTTGCGCCTCAACCCAACTGTGTACCGCAGCTCAACTCAGCCTCTGGATGCTGATGACTGGCTCCGTGACATCACCTATGAGATGGAGTCTGCCGATGTAGCCCCTGCCAGCTATGTCACCTTTGCTTCCTTCTTCCTGAAGGGACCCGCAGCTCAATGGTGGGACAGCCACAGGCGTACTCTGCCAGCTGGAACAATCATCACCTGGCCAGACTTCCAAGCTGCTTTCCGTGCCCGCTTCATTCCTCAGGGAGTCATGGAGCGGAAGAAGCGTGAGTTCTGCAACCTCACCCAAGGCAACAAAATTGTTGAAGCTTATCAGCGGGAGTTTCTGGACTTGTCCCGCTATGCTGAAGAGGACATTGCAACTGATGCCCGTAGATAGGAGAAGTTCCGTGACGGCCTTCAAGCTGACATCAAGCTCGCACTTCTAGTGCATGACTTTGCTGATTTCGCCACCTTGGTGAACAAGGCCATCAATGTCGAAACTGGTCTGCAGGAATACCAGAGCTCTCACAGGCGCAACCGTGACACGGGCTCATCTTCGGGCCCGCCCTCGCAGAAGCGTAAGATATGGATCCCGAACAGCATGTACCGTCCAAATGCACTTGCCCCAAGGCAGACCTATGCTGCACCTCGTCTGCCTCCACCACCATCTAGGCAGCCAAGACTTCCAGCTCCACCATCCCAAGCTCCTGTTCCCACTCCCAATAATGGTCTGTGCTACAGGTGTGGTCAACCAGGTCACCGTGCCAGGGACTGCAATCAGAATCAGAATCAACTTGCCCTTCCCGCAGCTGGCCGTGGTAACAACCAGCCCCGCAACAACAATGCTAAGTCTTATGGTCGTGCTCATGCCAACCACGTTGATCTGAACGAAGCTCAAGACCAGCCTGCTACTGTGATGGGTACACTCCTCGTAAATTCAGTACCAGCATCCATTTTATTTGATACAGGTGCATCGCATTCATTCATGTCAGAAGATTTTGCATACAAGCACGACGTTAAATGTGAGGAGATGAACACCTCGGTAGTGGTCAAAACCCCCGTGGGACAGTGTCAAACCTCCCTGGTTGGCATCGACGTCCCCGTGGAAATCGAAGGGTTGGAATTCTATGCCTCTCCCATTATCCTTAAGTCATCTAACATCGACCTCATTTTGGGGATGGATTGGTTGAAAGCGCATACTGCTTCTATAGTTTGCGCCACTAAGACCGTCCATCTACTTCACCCTTCAGATGAAATAGTTACTTACCAAGCTCATCTGGTGCAAAATGCCGAGGCCAGGCTCTATGCATTATATGCATTGAACGCTGCACCACTCGAGGGCATTGAAAAAATTCCCGTCGTGCATGAATTCCTCGACGTCTTTCCTGAAGAACTTCCAGGGATTCCCCCTGCTAGAGCTGTTGAATTCATCATCGACTTGAAATCAGGCACCACTCCTATAGCCAAACGACCCTACAAGATGCCGCCGCATGAACTCCTTGAGCTTAAGGAGGAAATTGACAAATCTCTTCACAAAGGATTCATTCACCCAAGTTGCTCTCCTTGGGGAGCACCTTCTCTCTTTGTCAAGAAGAAGGATGGGACAAACCGATTAGTTCAAGACTGCCGTCCTATAAACCAAGCTACCATTCAGAATAAATACCCTCTTCCTCGGATCAATGATCTGTATGATCAACTGGCGGGTTCATCAGTGTTCTCTAAGCTCGACTTGAGGTTGGGTTACCACCAGATCCGTGTTCGCGAAGAGGATATCCCAAAGACCGCCTTCGTGACTCGATATGGTTCATACGAGTACACCGTCATGTCTTTCGGTTTACCCAATGCTCCAGCCACCTTCTCTCGTCTGATGAACTATATATTGATGGATTACCTCGACAAGTTCGTCGTGGCTTATCTGGATGATATCCTGGTATTTTCCAAGAACGAAGAGGAACATGCTGAACATCTTCGTCTTGTGCTAGAAAAGCTACGAGAGCATCAACTATATGCCAAGTTCTCCAAATGTGAATTTTGGCTACTCGAAGTAACCTATCTTGGGCATGTCATCTCTAAGGATGGTATTGCCGTCAACCCTGAACGAGTCCAGGCTATCCTTGTTTGGACTCCTCCCAAGAACGTTAAGCACGTCAGAAGTTTTCTCGGTCTCGCCAGCTATTGCCGTCGATTCGTCGAGAACTTCTCCAAGATCGCCAGGCCTCTGACTAACCTGTTGCATAAGGGCGTCAAGTTCCAATGGACAGACAAATGTCAGGAAAGTTTCCAGGCACTCAAAGACAAGTTGACTTCTGCTCCAATGCTTGCTCCACCTGATACTAAGAAGGACTTTGTCATTTACTCCGACGCTTCCCATCAAGGATTAGGATGTGTCCTTATGCAAGACCGCAAAGTGATTGCTTATGCCTCTCGGCAATTGCGCCCTCACAAAGAGAACTACCCAGTTCACGACCTCGAACTTGCTGCTGTCATTCATGCGCTGAAGCAGTGGCGACATTACCTTCTCGGTAATCGTTGCGAGATCTTCACTGACCACCAAAGTCTGAAGTATCTGTTTACTCAGCCAGACCTGAACCTCCGTCAGCAGAGATGGATGGAGATTGTTGCAGACTTTGACTTGGGTATTTCCTATACGCCAGGCAAGGCTAATGTAATGGCTGATGCCTTGAGCCGCAAGTCTTACTGCAGCCACCTTCAGGTTCGCAAAGTTTAGCCCTCGCTTGTTGAAGAATTCAGAAAGCTGAACCTCCATATTGTTCCTCCGGGTGCACTCGCTCCCCCTCCTAAGGAGTTTCGCAAGATGAACCTCCGTGTTGTTTCCCAGGGTTCCCTCAATACCCTGGCTGTCGAACCTGATCTCTTGGACTCCATCAAGAGAATACAGGGATATGACTCTGAAGCCCATAAGATTAAGTGCTACCTCGCAGAAGGAAAGCCCTCATTCTTCACTATTGCTGATGATGGCACTTTGTACTTCAAGGGCCGCCTAGTGGTGCCATGTGGAGAGAAAAACCTGGATACGACTCAGGAAGTTATGAAAGAAGCTCATGATACGCCTCTATGTATCCATCCTGGTAGTACAAAGATGTACCAAGACATGCGTTAGAGATTCTGGTGGTCTAATATGAAGCAAGACATTGCTCGTTATGTTGTTGAGTGTGACGTTTGCCGTCGTATCAAAGCAGAACATCAATGGCCTGCTGGAACTCTGCAACCTATCTCTATTCCTGAATGGAAATTGGACCATGTTGAGATGGACTTCGTCACTGGATTTCCCAAATCGCAGAAAGGTAATGATGCTATTCTTGTCGTCATTGACCGGCTTTCTAAGGTTGCACATTTTCTGGCAGTCAAAGAAACGATCACTGCTAGTCAGCTGAAAACGCTCTATATGTCCAGGATTGTTTTACTCCACGGTATTCCATTGGTTATCAGCTCAGACCGTGGCAGCTTATTCACTTCAAGATTCTGGGCAAGTTTCCTAGAAGCTATGGGAACTCATCTGTCATTCAGTACTGCGTTTCATCCTCAGTCGCAAGGGCAAGTTGAACGTGTCAACCAAGTTCTCGAAGACATGCTTCGAGCTTGTGTTATTTCCTTCGGCAAGAAATGGGAGGAATCTCTCCCGTATGCTAAGTTCTCTTATAATAATAGCTATCTAGCTAGTCTGAAGATGGCCCCCTTCGAAGTGTTATATGGACGAAAGTGTCGAACCCCTCTGAACTGGTCAGAAACTGGGGAACGTCCACTCTTTGGTCCGGATATTATCCAACATGCCGAAGAACAAGTCCGCATTATTCGTGAGAATCTCAAGACTGCTCAGTCGCGTCAGAAGAGTCAGAATGACCATCATCATAAAGACATGGTCTATCAACCTGGCGAAAAGGCTTATCTTCGAGTCACACCAATGAAGGGTGCTCACCGCTTCGGAATCAAGGGCAAACTAGCTCCTCGCTATATTGGCCCATTCACTATTCTGGAAAGGCGTGGAAAAGTGGCATACCAACTGGAGCTTCCACCGAACCTTTCTCAGGTTCACGATGTGTTCCATGTGTCACAGCTCCGCCGTTTCTTCAAGGACCCAATCCAAGCAGTGGATCATGAAGTGCTCGAATTGCAGCAGGACCTCTCCTATAAAGAGCATCCGGTCCGCATTCTCGACCAAGCTGAACGCCGCACACGTCAGAAGGCGATCAAGTTCCTCAAAGTCCAGTGGTCGCACCATTCTGAGGATGAAGCCACTTGGGAACGCGAGGATCGCCTGCGTGATGAATACCCCGCACTGCTTCCTTCTACCTCCTAAATCTCGGGACGAGATTTCTTGTAGTGGAGGAGATTTGTAACGCCCGGATAATTAGGCTACAGTAAAACTCTCCTGATGATGCCATGTCATCTCTGTTACTGTTGCTAATCAAGTGTTAGTTCAAAACATTTTAAATTCAAAAAACTGAATTAGTGACAAACACCCAAAGTTTTCAAAAGTCAAAACAAAAATGTTCGGTGGGTGCCAAATATTGCGCTGGTAATTATTGTGGAGAAAACATTTTTTTAGAAAGTGCCTAAGTATTTTAAAGTGAAATAAAACAGAAATGAAAAATAAAGAAAAGAAAAGAAAAGGAACCCCCCCCTCACTGGACCGGGCAGCCCAGCTCACAGGCCAGACCGGCCCACCTGGCCCAGCTGGCCAACCGCCGGCCCGCCTCCCCCTGCCGCCTCCTTCCCTGTTCCCCCGACCCGGGTCGGAACAGGGGCGCGCTCCCACCCGACCACCTCGCCGGCACC